>NC_140583.1:874891788-874901788 GCF_964204655.1 Triturus cristatus | reverse complement strand
GAATGAAGGATTTCACCAATGGCATCAATTGGTGCCACTTTAACCCTCTCTGACCAATCCATTTAATGTCTACATTTGGCAAAGCAAGGTCTCTCACCATACCTGTTTTCTCTGCAAACTTTTCACTCCAGAAGACATAGCTGTGCCCTACAATCCACACTGTGAACATCTTCAAAGGAGAACTGGATGCACTCAGGAGGTGTCTTTCAGTAGAATGGCAATATGAAAAGAAAGACAGTTTGGAAATGGAGGCATACATATTTTTTTCAAAACAAAAAGAACTGATTGGCTGTTTCATACCATTCTAGAATAAAAACTAGGCTGTATGTGTAAATTAATAGAAGCATGTTTTGTATTGGTACAAAAAAATGTGTAACCAAAGAACAGTACTATGGATTTGCTGTAAGGTTTGAAAAGTCAAGCACTCTTGCTCTGTGGAATTGAAACATTGTGTGTCGAACTTCTGACCTAACTCTACACAGCAGTGTTCCATGAGCTGTTGCTATGGTAGCAGGCAGAAGTCAAGTTGGGGGAAGGGTACTAGGCAGAAGTCAAGTTGGGGGAAGGGTACTTTTGGAAAAGGGTTGGTTTTCAACCAATAGAAATGTGTGATTACATTTGAAAAAAAGGGGGAAGCACTGAGATTTGAAACTTACATGTATATGTGTGGAAAAATAGAGGGAAAGTTTGCCATTATCTGGTTCTGCTGAGAGGAGAGAGGTGAACACAACAGAGATCCTGGCTCTGATAATCTGCTGTTTGAGTGTCACATTTCTTTCACAACTAACTAATTTTAAAGGTGAGTTTACAGTTTGAGAGGGGATGTATGTGGTAACTTAAGAAATGAATAATAGAAATGGGAATTGTTTTTGTTGTAGTTACACATGGTGGTTTCATAATGTGTCAGTCTGTAAAAGTGATTTACACTTGCCCCGAAAAAAAAAAGAGCAGTAAGTGTGCTTTCAAATTGGCAAAGAAATTTCGTTTTGGGACTAATGTGAAAACATGACTCTGTGTGCATAGAAGAATTATAGGCAGAGATTTATTGCGTCTTGCTCTGGTGATTTCACAGTTGCATTAGATGGAAAGGGGGAGCGAATTTTTGGGGGAAGAAGCAGAGTCTTAGCACACACCCATGTGCTTGCCATGTATAGTCATGCACAGTATTTAGAAGCGAGTGGGGTTTTCAGGTTTAAGTCTGTAATGCAAATACATTCAGCATCACTAAGGCTGGTTGCCCTTGCTGGAGTGTAGGCAGTCACAGAGAATACACATGGTGGTGGTCTGAAAAAACAGCTTGGACATGTGCATTTAAATAAATCAAAAAAAGTGGTTTTATAATGTTTAAAAAATATTAATACTTTTTTCTTTTTTTCCAGATAGATATAGAAAATTTTCGAAAACTACAAACATTTTTAAAACTATTTTTAAAAAAAAGAAATGAATAAATATTTTTTCAGTGAGTATGGTAAGTCAATAATAATAATTGTAGTCTCTCAAGGACAATGTAATGTGATAAATGATTTTTAGTGTTTTTTTTAAAAAATAAAAAAAAAGTACGCGCACCGTACGCGTACGGTAAAAAAAAAATAAAAAAAAGTTTTTAAAAACATATGTAAAAAAAAAGATGAAAGATAAGGTTGGCTCTTAAAAGAACCGTTGTGTTCATGCAGGGACAGAGGAAAGGAAGCATGGGAAAATTATTCAAAGCGACAAATGTGCTGATCTATTTTGTTGTTCACTAGGGAAACACTGGTCTCCCTATGGCAAATTAGATCTTTACAAAATGTGCAATGAATATCAACCTTCCGAAATCGAGGGTTCATTTCCAGAGGGCCAGCAAAAGGAGATTCTCCCCCCACAGATGAAGGGCTCACCTGACCTGCAGAAGAAGGAGTAAGCCCTGCAGGTGATGGTCCAGGCTGAGCTGCTGTGGATGTACTGGCTCGTCTTTCTGAAGAGTTACCTCCAAAAAGATGACCATGTGTCCTTCTGTGTACATCCTGGAGGTGTCTCTTCATGGTGTGATTCCCAAAGGAATACTTCCTGTCAGGATTACCTCTAGAAAGTACACGCTTACACAGCCTGCAAGTAACTAAGGGTGCATTCACCTTTTGCTGGCCTTCTGGAAAAGTAAAATAATCCCAAACATAAGAAGGCTTTTGTTTCCTCGATCTCTGCCTCAAGACAGTGCTGCTAGTGCTAGCCTCACTCTCAGAAGAGCTCTGCTGTTCTGCCATCGTATCCCAAAGACAAACCAGCTCCTTCTCCCAAGGGATCACAAGCAGAAATGAGGGGAATGGGTGTGGTGTAGGAGAGTTCTAGAACTGAAAGTAGTTTCAACCAATCAAAAGTTGTGTTTCAAGATCACATGACCTACCGTACGCTTACGGTACGCTTACGGTACGCTTACGGCAAAAAGTACGCGTGCGCGTAAAAAAGACACGCGCTTGCGCGCATGCGCATAACAGTCACTCCCCGGCACTTCCGCGTAACGTGCGCGTGTGGCGTAAGCGCGCACGCGTCCCACGCGCAGTACGCACGGCTACGCAAAGTGCGTAACTATACGCAAGCAGCGTAGATAGATTACGGACGTTGCGTAAACCGTACGCTTACCGTGAGCTTACGGTACGCGTACTAAAAAAAAATAAAAAAAAATAAAAAGAACTGGAAATAAATTTTACATGTTTATTTTAAAAAATATATTAAAAAAAAATATTTAAGGATTTTAAAAATTAAAGCATAGTCTTTATAAAAGGTAAGAAAATTAAATTAAAAATATGTTTGAAAAAATTGAAGAATAAAAAAAAATTAGCATTTAAAAAACCTTGCAAATTCACTGAAAAAACCATGGGTTTCACACACGTTATAGTTAGGAATTAGCATTTAAAAAACCTTTGAAATTCAGTGAAAAAACCATAGGTTTCACACACGTTATAGTTAGGAATTAGCATTTAAAAAACCTTAGAAATTCAGTGAAAAAACCATAGGTTTCACACATGTTATAGTTAGCTGGACATTTTACTCGTAAAAAACCAATGAAATTGCCCCGTTATAGTTAGTTCAGCTAACTATAACTCGCGCGCCCGCAATGCACTGCTGATGACGTCACATATTACATCACTCATGACATGGTCAGTGACATCACTCATGACATCACTGATGACATCTCAAATGACATCACTGATGACATCACTGATGACATCATCCTTGTGATAGAGTGGCAGACCTCCTCTTCCCCTAATATAACCTTTGACACACACATTCAAAAATAGAAACTACAATGTTCAAAACAATGGACATACCAATACCAGTTAAAACAACCTTTTCAGTAATTCTAAGATCCACATACACATCCACTCATTCACCAACAGTCCAATTCAGTCACTCATACATGTACTCACTCATCATATGTACTCATACACCTATACATCCTGTTACACAATGCCACTCATCCATAGAGTTACTCACACACATAGTCACTCATGCTAACAAAGAATCAAACATACATTTACTTGCATATACAGTTATACACACACCACCACACTTACTTCTACGGAAACTTACACATACTTAGTCTTTTAAACAATCACTTATAGAAACACATACTTATTCATACAAGAACTCTTTCAATCTCTCACTCTCACATATACTCACATATATACACCAATAGTCACATATACTAGTTTAAAACATATGTAGTTACTCATAAAGACACTATTGAGACAGTCATTCACTCACTAACACACCCATACACACACTCATCCACCCATACAGTCCTGCACACATACTGTGTTCAACACATACAAACAGTGAGTCACTCATTCATGCACCTATGCACTACGTAATACCCCCACCGAACCATGCAGACACTCAGACTGATACTCAAAAAACCAACTAATAACCTATATAGACACCCATGTAGCTACTCACCAACCCATGCAGCCACTTATACACAAAGTGAGAGACTGATACAGATATTTACATATTTAAACATTACTCACTAAGCCATGTATTCACTATGATACACTTAATCAGTCAGTTACACAATCAATTTTTCAAAAACAAATCATCCATTTAGACACTTATATACCCATTTATTCTTCCATCGACCTTGAGATATACATATATAAAACATATTTAATTTTCAGAAAAACCCACATTCACTGGATGATGTCATCAGTGATGTCATCAGTGATGTCATTTGAGATGTCATCAGTGATGTCATGAGTGATGTCACTGACCATGTCATGAGTGATGTAATATGTGACGTCATCAGCAGTGCATTGCGGGCGCGCGAGTTATAGTTAGCTGAACTAACTATAACGGGGCAATTTCATTGGTTTTTTACGAGTAAAATGTCCAGCTAACTATAACATGTGTGAAACCTATGGTTTTTTCACTGAATTTCTAAGGTTTTTTAAATGCTAATTCCTAACTATAACGTGTGTGAAACCTATGGTTTTTTCACTGAATTTCAAAGGTTTTTTAAATGCTAATTCCTAACTATAACGTGTGTGAAACCCATGGTTTTTTCAGTGAATATATATATATATATACACACATTACCTACTGGCGATAGCCAGTAGGTAGTTATAGTTAGGACCACGTTTCCATAGGAAAACCTCAACATTCTATTTTGAATAACTTTGGCGCCGGTCGACGAATCCTCGCGAATTTCTCAAAATAGGTGGGGGGCTACGCTCCGCTCCTACCCTGAAAGTCTCGGGGGGATTCGTCAAGCGGGGGCTGAGATAAAAGGGGGGTCCCAAAACGCGTTTTTCCCATGCATTTTTCCATAGGACCTTTAGAACGAGCTACAGCCCGAATGGCTGAACAGAATTACTCAAAATTTGGCAGAGAGGTAGTCCCTAGGTCAAGGAAGTGCCTTTTGTAGGTTTGGTGTAAATCTGTTCAGTAGATTCTGAGAAAATAGCCTTTAAATCAATATATATATCTGAGCCAGCTTACGGTACGCTTACCGTACGCTTACGGTAAGCGTACGGTGGCGTGCGCGAGCGCGATTCTGATTGGCTCTTAGATCTTAGTAAACATTCGAATCGGCCGAAACCAGGAAGCGGCGGCCGCCATTTTGTCTCTCGCACTGAGAGAGATTTTTAAAATCGGAAGCCCAAAAACATGTAAAGGGGCTGTTTTGACAACTCCCTCCCACATAGTCATGTGGAGGGAGTCCCCAAACATCCCCCAAGTGCAAAAACGGTTTTATTTTTTTTTCTGCAATTTCACGGGGTACGCTTACCGTACGCTTACGGTAAGCGTACGGTAAAAAAATAAAAATAAAAAAAACACTATCCACACTTACCCCACCCCCTGTGCTTTTGGTGGCCGAAGGCCACCAAATGTGCTGGGCTTATTACAATGGAAAAAAACACTATCCACACTTACCCCACCCCCTGTGCTTTTGGTGGCCGTAGGCCACCAAATGTACAGGGCTTATTATAAGGGAAAAAAACTTAGCATTTAAAAAACCGTACTAATTCACTGAAAAAACCATAGGTTTCACACACGTTATAGTTAGGAATTAGCATTTAAAAAACCTTGCAAATTCACTGAAAAAACCATAGGTTTCACACATGTTATAGTTAGTGGAAATTTTACTGATAAAAAACCAATGAAATTGCCCCGTTATAGTTAGCGCAGGCAACTATAACTCACGCGACCGCAATCCTCTGCTGATGACATATGTGTCTTTATGAAAAAAAAATATTTGTAATATATGTATAGCTAAAAATGTATGGAAGAAGACATGGGCAAATAAGTGTCTAAATACAGTATTAGCATCAGCAGAGGATTGTGGTCGCGTGAGTTATAGTTGCCTGCGCTAACTATAACGGGGCAATTTCATTGGTTTTTTATCAGTAAAATTTCCACTAACTATAACATGTGTGAAACCTATGGTTTTTTCAGTGAATATATATATATATATACACACATACACACACACATATACACACACATATATACACACACATATATATATATATATACACACACACATATATATATATATTACCTACTGGCGGTCGCCAGTAGGTAGTTATAGTTAGGACCCTGTTTCCATAGGAAATCCGCAACATTCTATTTGGAATAACTTTGGCGCCGGTCGACGAATCCTCGCGAAATTTTCAAAATAGGTGGGGCGCTACGCTCCGCTCCTACCCTGAAAGTCTCGGGGGGATTCGTCAAGCAGGGGCCGAGAAAAAAGGGGGGTCCCAAAACGCGTTTTCCCCATGCATTTTTCCATAGGACCTTTAGACACAGCTACAGCCCGAACGGCTGAACAGAATTACTTGAAATTTGGCAGAGAGGTAGCCATAAGGTCAAGGAAGTGCCTTTTGCAGGTCTGGTGTAAATCTGTTCAGTATTTCCTGAGAAAATAGCATTTAAAAGCATATATATATGTGGGCGGAGCCTAACCACACATCTCATCCTGAGATCTGATTGGCTGTCAGCACTTCATCCAAGAAGTGTTGGCAGCCATCTTGGGACCAATATACATGATAGCACCTCATTAAAAAGCATTGCAGTTAATAGAAGGTTTTAAGACTTTAGTTACATTATAAATCATTTGTTGATGGTACCATACTCATTTTAGGAATTGTGGTATGTTCTAAGGTGATTTCACCATGTGAAAAAGCCTTCTGCTGGGATATCATGATTGAGAGAAAAATATTTTCTCATGGTTTTACCACAGAGGTTTGGAAGGTGATCTATAGGCTAAACTGAGAGCTTATTTTCTGTAAATTCACATTATCTTTCTCAGTCATGTGAGAATGAAGTCTGACATTCTCAGTAAAACATGTACATCCAACAAGGGCAGAGACTGTCAGTTGATTCCTTTGTGTTCTACTGCAGCTTCCCAGAGTGTTCCAAAGAACTACTAGAGCGCTAACAGTCCTACTTATGATAAACGTATGGCACACCTGAAGCCATCTTGCTTGGATTAAAGTGGTAACTCTTAAAACATTTAATTTAAAAAGGAACAAAATGAGGGGGTTCATTTTTCCATAAAAAGTATGATTAGTGCTGCAGAAAGAAAAATTAGGGCACATTTTGAGTGACTTCTCAAATCCTCTTCTATTTCATTAAAAAATTCTGACATGCAGACTGAAACATGCACTTTCAATACCAGCAGCAGTTTTCCCTGGTGAGCAGTAGCTTTACTACAGTGATCTAATGAGCAAAAAGAGTGCTAACATTCTGAATTTATGGCAAATGTGTGACACATCTGAATGCCTTCTTGATGGAATCAAAGTATTTCCTACTGAGGAGACTGCAGTAAATGAGGAAATTAGGAAACTTCATAACAAATAAGTCTCCCAAGATGGCCACCAGAGACAAAAGAGCCCAAATGTAGCCCAAATATCACCCAGATGTAGCCCAAGTATAGCCCAATGACAGAATGTCCCAGAATGTTCTTAACAACAACTAGAGCGCTTACTGTCTTCAATATGACAAAAGTATGGCACACCTGAAGCCATCTTGATTGGAATAAACTGGTAACACTTAAAACATTTAATTTAAAAAGGAACACAATGAGGAGGTTCATTTTGCCATAGAAATTATGATTAATGCTGAAGAAAGAAAATGAGGGTACATTTTGAGTGACTTCTCAAATCCTCTTCTATTTCATTAAAAAATTCTGACATGCAGACTGACACATGCACTTTTAATACCAGGAGCAGACTTCCATGGTGCAGTAGTTTTACTACAGTGATCTAATGAGCAACTAGAGTGCTAACATTCAGAATTTATGGCAAATGTGTGACATATCTGAATACCTTCATGATGGAATCAAAGTAAAAAACTGAAAGCATTTCCTACTGAGGAGACTGCAGTACATGAGGAAATTAGGAAACTTCATAACAAATAAATCTCCCAAGATGGCCACCGGAGACAAAAGAGCCCAAATGTAGCCCAAAATCACCCAGATGTAGCCCAAATATAGCCCAATGACAGAAGTGTGCAAAACACTTATTATTTTGTGTTTTTGCAGTGTTATATAGTGCAGACTTGTCAGGTATTGGAGTGCTTTACATGAGCATTGGTTACATCACACAAGAACAAATTAATTTTGGTTGTAGTCATGGGGAGACTAAGTGATTTGACCAGAATCACAGAATGTCGAGCTGAAGCAGAAACTTCAACCTGGTTCCCCAGTTGCAAAGTCTGCAGTTCTGGAAGTAACACCACATCCTCTCCCCTAAGTGCAACATTTAATCAAGTGGTCAACTGGATAAAAAAACATAAAGATAACAAATAATTTAAAAGTGCTTTGTCGCTATTTGAAAACTCAGAAAATATGTCCTTATTTTAGTCTTTTAGAGCACTAACCATAATTTTGATGCCAATAAGACCCTCTCATATATGTAATTTCTAAAGGAAATGCTCTAGGTATTACAGTTTTGATTACATCAAGATGATGTCAGGCGTTCCACACTTTTGTAATAAATATAGAATGTTAGCAATCTGGTTGTTCATTAGGATACTGTTGAGAGGCAGAGGCCAGTGGCACGGACTCTGAAAATTGAAGGCAGGTAGGAGGGTGCAAAGGCAACAATTTAACCACACTGAGCAGGCAGGAAGGGCCGTGGAAGCACAACAGACTATGGAGGGCAGTGGAAAGGGGGGCAGGGGCAACACACCAACAATACAGGACTTGCAAGAGAGGCTGTTGGAGGGAAGATCTATTACGGGTCAAGGAAGCTAGGGGCGGTCCCCAGATCCCCGGGAGCCACCACAGAACTGAGCAGGAGAGTGAGTCAGGGACAAAAGGGGCACCTTAATTTGAGCCGGGGTGCCTAGGAACGCTTGCTCCAAAAATGAAGAAAACAGACATATGAGACATGGAATTGGAGGCAGAATACAATGGCAGTTTAATGAGAAGATGCAACTTCAAAGAAACCGCAGAATAGAGACATAAAGTACAAAATACAGAATCCAGATAATCATACAGCTGTCATAATATTCTCTGTATCTCAATTAATGTACTGACAGAGAGAGAGAGAAAACACATCTATAAATGCATCATGAGAAACAAGTTACACCAAGGAAAATGTTACCTAGGAACACTCACGTTTACTCTTAGAGCAAGCATTCCTGCAATTACAATACAAAATCTTTTAAATGCAAAAGTAAAGAGAACAATGGTTAAACATAACATGACATTTCATATAGGTAAAATAGAATAAGATACTTCAAGCAAAGCAGAGCAAGACATTTTAAGCAAAGGAAGACAAGAGCTCCCAGCTCTTGGGGAAAACCTGCACTGCCTGTTAACCTACATACAGACGGTGAGGTAGTCCGTCGATATCTGTGGGTGCTCCCTTTTTATATCATTTTGTGGGCTCCTTTGCACGCTACATCTACCTACGTATGCTACCCAAAAGCTTCGTCTGCAGATTTTACCAGACATTTCGTCATTTACCCACTTAATGCTGACAATGGACTGGGTGAAAAGGTCAGTCTCTCAGGCCAATCGCTTATCGTAAGTAGGCCTGGGCAAAAATTTCGTTCCGTTCGCGGAAATTGCGATAATTTGACATTTTTGCGTTCCGCGGAGAGCGCGAAAATGTCAAAAATTCCGGTTTCCGCAGCTTGGCGATAATTTGTTTCTTGCTCGCGCTGTAAAATGATACATTCTCGCGCGCGCGCGATCGCCTTACCTGAATCCCTGCGTTCGCCGACAAGTTTTCTTGATCCGGTCGCGTTCTCCATGAGATGTTGTATTGTTTTTAGCCATTTGCGCTGTCTCGCGACAGTTCGCGCCCGCAGTGACGTCATGCGTCGCGCGATCACGTCTTTCTTCTCGCGATCATGCACCGCGAGAACAACTCAAAACAAGATGGCCGCGCCCGCAAGCAACCACATGGGTAAGTTGGCGACCCGCAACCATGCAGAAAATCTCGCGAACATGCCGGAAAAAAACTTCCGCATCTTTGCGATATTTCTGCTTGTTTGCGATAATTTTAAACATTCT